>NC_057801.1:405299791-405327729 GCF_018294505.1 Triticum aestivum | reverse complement strand
CTTTTCCTTTTTTTTCTTTGGCCTTTCTTTTGGGGGGGGGGACAATGCTCTAATAATGATGATCATCACACTTTTATTGATTTACAACTCATGAATTACAACTCAAAACTAGAACAAGATATGACTCTATATGAATGCCTCTGGCGGTGTACCGGGATGTGCAATGAATCAAGAGTGACATGTATGAAAAATTATGCAAAGTGGCCTTGCCACAAATATGATGTCAACTACATGATCATGCGATGGCAATATGACAATAGTAATGTGTGTCATGATGATAAACGGAACGGTGGAAAGTTGCATGGCAATATATCTCGGAATGGCTATGGAAATGCCATAATAGGTAGGTATGGTGGTTGTTTTGAGGAAGATATAAGGAGGTTTATGTGTGATAGAGCGTATCGTATCACGGGGTTTGGATGCACCTGCGAAGTTTGCACCAACTCTCAAGGTGAGAAAGGGCAATGCACGATACCGAAGAGGCTAGCAATGATGGAAAGGTAAAAGTGCGTATAATCCATGGACTCAACATTAGTCAAAAGAACTCATATACTTATTGCAAAAATCTACAAGTCATCAAAAACCAAGCACTACGTGCATGCTCCTAGCGGGATAGATTGGTAGGAAAAGACCATCGCTCGTCCCCGACCGCCACTCATAAGGATGTACAATCCAAGAACACCTCATGTTTCAAATTTGTTACACAACTTTAACCATATGTGCATGCTACGGGACTTGCTAACTTCAACACAAGCATTCTTTAAATTCATAATCACCCAACTAGCATGACTTTAATATCACTACCTCCATATCTCAAAACAATTATCAAGTATCAAATTGATCATAGCATCCAATTCACTTCCTATGATAATTTTTATTATACCCAACTTGGATGTCCACCATTCTAGGACCAATTTTATAACCATAGAAAATATCATGCTGTTATAAGAGACTCTCAAAATAATATAAGTGAAGCATGAGAGACTAGCAATTTCTACAAAATTAAGCCACCGCCGTGCTCTAGAAGATATAAGTGAAGCACTAGAGCAAAAACTATCTAGCTCAAAAGATATAAGTGAAGCACATAGAGTATTCTAATAAATTCCAATCAAGTGAGCTTCTCCCAAAAGGTGTGTACAGCAAGGATGATTGTGGAAAACTAAAAAGCAAATACTAATATCATACAAGACGCTCCAAGCAAAACACATATCATGTGGCGAATAAAAATATAGCTCCAAGTAAAGTTACCGATAAACGAAGACGAAAGAGGGGATGCCTTCCGGGGGCATCCCCAAGCTTAGGCTTTTGGATATTCTTGAATATCTTGGGGTGCCATGGGCATCCCCAAGATTAGGCTCTTGCCACTCCTTATTCCATAGTCCATCAAATCTTTACCCAAAACTTGAAAACTTCACAACACAAAACTCAACAGGAAATCTCATAAGCTCCGTTAGTGAAAGAAAGCAAAACCACCACATAAGGTACTGTAATGAACTCATTATTTATTTATATTGGTGTTAAACCTACTGTATTTCAAGTTCTCTATGGTTCATACCACTTAATACTAGCCATAGATGCATCAAAATAAGCAAACAACACACGAAAAGCAGAATCTGTCAAAAACAGAACAGTCTGTAGCAATCTGTAACCCACGAATACTTATGGAACTCTAAACATCCTACCAAAATAGGAAGTCCTGGACAATTTGCCTATTGATTTACAGCAAAAAGAATCAACGCAAAAGCATGTTTCTGTGATTTAACAAAACTAATTTCGTGCGTGCAAAGTTTCTGTTTTTCAGCAGAATCAAATTAACTATCACCATAGGTTATCCTACAGGTTCTACTTGGCACAAACACTAATTAAAACATAAAAACACATCTAAACAGAAGGTAGATCCAAAATTTATTACTAAACAGAAACAAAAACAAAAAAACAAAAAAAATTGGGTTGTCTCCCAACTAGCGCTATCGTTTAACGCCCCTAGCTAGGCATAAAAGCGAGAATAGATCTAAGTAGTGCCATAATAATAAGATAAATCTTGAAAACTCATCTCATATTCTCTACGTTCAGCAGCAAGTTTTCTTTGAGGCAAGCAAAAGTAATCAAAAGGGCTAAATTTAGCGGGACAAAAGTCCCCAAGATCAATCACAGGAGGAACGGGTTCCTCCTTTGGCCCTTCATATTGCACAACTAATTCATCATTATAAGCATTCTTTTGGCAGAATTTCGTGAGCCTATACTCAAGAGAGTATCCTAGCTCATTATTTCGAAGAGCAAAATCATTATTAAGTTCAGAAATTCTATCAACTAGGACATTGGTAGGAACCTTTTTTCTAAGGTTTTCATTGAAAGCAACATAGTTCAAAGATTGAAAACGCCTAATTTCCTCTTGATCGAAGAGGATCGCCTCTATGGGAGGACGATCGGCGTACACCCTATAGTGCGCAAAGATTTCTTTGGCCTTTGTTATTATAAATCTAAACTCATGAGCCAAAAAGATAGTAACAACGCGCTTAACAGAAGAATGCTCAATATTAGATAATTCCAGGAAAATTCTTTGTATGCAAGGATGCATATGCATAAATTGTCTTTCAAGCTCAACTACAAGCATAGTGATAGCATCCGCAAGACTACTAGTTCTATGAAGAATAGAACCACCCATAGAAGGTAAATCACCAATACAAGTAAATAAATCTTGAATAACACCTTTTCCAATAATGTTACCACTACTGATTTGAAATTTTTTAGTATGCAAGATAGGGGGTTCTTCAGCAGGAGCATCAGAATTTTCCATGTTATCATTATTGTCCATATCGACGATAATCTCCCCAATTTCATACATAACGGCAAACAAAAGCAAGGAAGAAGAAAGCAAGCAAGAGAGAGAGGAGAAGATTGGGAAAGAGAGGGCGAATTAAACGGCAAGTGTGAAGTGGGGGAGAGGAAAACGAGAGGCAAATGGCAAATAATGTAAATGCGAGGGAGATGAGTTTGTGATGGGTACTTGGTATGTCTTGACTTGACCGAAGACCTCCCTGGCAACGGCGCCAGAAATCCTTCTTGCTACGTCTTGATCTTGCGTTGGTTTTCCTTGAAGAGGAAAGGGTGATGCAGCAATAGTAGCGTAAGTATTTCCCTCAGTTTTTGAGAACCAAGGTATCAATCCAGTAGGAGGCTCCTCAAAAGTCCCACGCACATACACAAACAAACAAAGAACTCACAACCAACGCAATAAAGGGGTTGTCAATCCCTTCACGGCCACTTGCGAAAGTGAGATCTGATAGAGATAGTATGATAAGATAAATATATTTTTGGTATTTTTATAATATAGATTGGAAAAGTAAAGATGCAAATAAAAGTAGATTGAAAGCTTATATGATAAAAGATAGACCCGGGGGCCATAGGTTTCACTAGTGGCTTCTCTCAAGATAACATAAGTATTACGGTGGGTGAACAAATTACTGTCGAGCAATTGATAGAAAAGCGAATAATTATGAGATTATCTAGGCATGATGATGTATATAGGCATCACGTCCGCGACAAGTAGACCGACTCCTGCCTACATCTACTACTATTACTCCACACATCGACCGCTATCCAGCATGCATCTAGAGTATTGAGTTCATAAGAACAGAGTAACGCATTAAGAAAGATGACATGATGTAGAGGGATAAACTCTTGCAATATGATATAAACCCCATCTTTTTATCCTCGATGGCAACAATACAATATGTGCCTTGCTGCCCCTGCTGTCACTGGGAAAGGACACCGCAAGATTGAACCCAAAGCTAAGCACTTCTCCCATTGCAAGAAAGATCAATCTAGTAGGCCAAACCAAACTGATAATTTGAAGAGACTTGCAAACATAACTCAATCATACATAAAAGAATTCAGAGGAGATTCAAATATTTCTCATAGATAAACTTGATCATAAATCCACAATTCACCGGATCTCGACAAACACACTGCAAAAAGAGTTACATCGAATAGATCTCCAAGAAGATCGAGGACAACATGGTATTGAGATCCAAAAATAGAGAAAAAGCCATCTAGCTAATAACTATGGACCCGAAGGTCTGTGGTAAACTACTCACAACTTATCGGAGGGGCTATGGTGTTGATGTCGAAGCCCTCCATGGTCGATTCCCACTTCGGTGGAGCGCCGACAAAGGCTCCAATGTGGGATCTCGCGGATACAGAAGGTTACGGCGGTGGAAATTGTTTTTCGTTGGCTCCCCTGATGTTTTCGGGGTACGTGGGTATATATAGGAGGAAGAAGTAGGTTGGTGGCCGCCCGAGGGGCCCACGAGATAGGGGCGCGCCCTGTAGGGGTGGACGTGCCCTCCACCCTCGTGGCCGCCTCGGCTGCTTCTTGGCTTGCACTCCAAGTCCTCTAGATCACGTTCGTTCCAAAAATCATGCTCCCGAAGGTTTCATTCCGTTTGGACTCCGTTTGATATTCCTTTTCTTAGAAATACAAAAATAGGCAAAAAAACAGCAATACGGGCTAGGCCTCCGGTTAGTAGGTTAGTCCCAAAAATGATATAAATGTGTAAAATAAAGCCCATAAACATCCAAAACGGGTAATATAATAGCATGGAACAATCAAAAATTATAGATACGTTGGAGACGTATCATAGGGTATGACACCAAAGTCTTCAGAATGGATTATGGACAGTGGATGCACTAACCACATGACTGGCGATCGAAGCCTACTGATGGATTTAACACTACGTCCATCAGACAAGAGTCACATCACATTTGCTGACACTAGTAAAAGCAAGGTATTGGGTCTAGGTAGAGTTGCAATATCAAGGGATCAACACATGGATAAAGTGATGCTTGTTAAATCCCTTGGTTTCAACTTAATGTCTGTCTCGATGCTTTGTGACTTAAACATGATTGTGCTATTTGGAAAATATCGTTGCCTTGTTCTAATGGAATCTGACAAGTCTCTAGTCTTTGAAGGGTATCGGAAAGATGATCCGTATATGGTAGATTTCTCAGCAGGACCACAGATGGCCGTATGTCTTCTAGCAAAAGCTTCAGAATGCTGGCTTTGGCATCGAAGGCTAGGGCATGCTGGCATGAGGAACTTGCACACTCTCGCGAAGAAGAAACACGTCGTAGGCATCGAGGGCGTCAAGTTCAAGAAGGATCATCTGTGTGGTGCATGCGAAGCTAGAAATATGACTAGGGCCAAACATCCCTCGAAGACAATCATGACTACATCTCAACCCTTCGAGCTGCTACACATGGACTTATTTGGCCCTACTCACTACTCTACTCTTTCTACCACTGCTTGCCTCTATGGCTTCGTCATTGTTGATGATTATTCAAGATATACTTGGGTGCATATAATCCTCTACAAGAATGAAGTGCAGGATGTCTTCAGACACACTTTGTCAATCGTGCCATGATGAACTATGGCGTCAAGATCAAGCATATCAGAAATGACAACGGCACAGAGTTCAAGAACACCGGCCTCGACCTTTATCTGGATACTTTGGGCATCACGCATGAGTTCACTTCTCCGTACACACCTCAGCAGAGTGCCATCATGGAGCACAAGAACAGAACCCTTATCGAGATGTCTCGAACGATGCTTGATGAGTACAAGACTCCAAGGAAGTTCTGGCCTGAAGCCATTGATACTGCATGCCATATCATCAACCGTGTTTATCTTCACAAGCTTCTGAAGAAGACATCCTATGAACTCCTAACTGGTAAGAAGCCAAATATCAGTTACTTCAGAGTATTTGGTGCTAGGTGCTGGATCAAAGATCCACATCACACTTCAAAATTTGCACCGAAAGCACATGAAGGTTTTATGCTTGGTTATGGAAAGGATTCGCACTCCTAAAGAGTCTTCAACCTCTTTCACTGTAAAGCACTGTGGATGTGCGGTTCGATGAGACTAACGGCTCGCAAAGAGAGCACCTGCCAAATGTGCTAGATGAAGAACCTCCTAGTGAATCAATCAAGCAAATGGGAACTGGAGAGATCATACCATCTGAGGCTCAGACTGAAGAGGAACTTATCATTTCTGCACCTAATCAACCTGAAGACAATGCTCAGCCTGAAGACAACCCTCCAAATGATGACATTGATCAGCAAGAGCAAAATCTTTGTCCAGTTCATCCTCGTGTTGCAAATGAAGTACAGATTGAGAAGATAATAGATATCATCAATGCACCTGGTCCACTCACTCATTCAATAGCAACACAGCTAGCAAATTTATGTGGGCACTTTGCATTCCTCTCAATACCTGAACCCAAGAAAGTTGCTAAAGCCTTCATGGAACATGAATGGATTCATGCTATGCAAGAAGAGCTTCAACAGTTCAAGCTGAACAATGTGTGTGAATTGGTCAAGCGTCCTGATCCTCGTAAGCACAATATCATTGGCACCAAATGGATATATCACAACAAGCAAGATGAGCATGGTCAAGTTGTTAGAAACAAGGCTCGTCTCGTTGCTCAAGGATATACTCAAGTTGAAGGGATTGACTTTGATGAAACATTTGCTCTAGTGGCTAGGCTTGAAGACATTCACATACTGCTAGCCTGTGCAAATCATCACAACATCCTTCTGTATCAAATGGATGTGAAGAGTGCCTTTCTCAATGGAAAGATTGAAGAAGAAGTATATGTTGCACAACCTCCCGGCTTTGAAGATCCAAAACATCCTGATATGGTATACAAGCTCAACAAGGCATTGTATGGACTCAAACAAGCCCCTCGTGCGTGGTATGACACATTCAAAGACTTCCTGAAGAGCAAAGGCTTCAAACATGGTTCACTAGATCCCACACTCTTCATGAAGACATATGATGGTGAACTATTTGTGTGCCAAATCTATGTGGATGACATTATCTTCGGCTGCACTAACAAGAAATACCGTGATGAGTTTGGTCACATGATGCAAGAGCAATATCAGATGTCCATGATGGGCGAGCTGAAGTTCTTCCTGGGTCTCCAAATCCATCAGCAACACAACGACATCTTTGTATCTCAAGAAAAATACCTCAAAGATTGCCTGAAGAAGTTTGGAATGCAAGACTGCAAAGGATACACGACGCCGATGCCAACCAAAAGTCATCTGAGTCCCGACGCCAATGGTAAAGAGTTTGATCAAAAGGTATGCCGCTCCATGATTGGTTCTTTACTTTATTTATGTGCATCTAGGCCAGATATAATGCTTAGTGTTTGCATGTGTGCCCGATTCCAAGCGGCACCAAAGGAATCGCATCACTTAGCTGTGAAGCGAATTCTTCGATATTTGGCTTACACCCCAACACTAAGATTATGGCATCCAAAGGGCTCAGAGTTTGATCTAGTTGGATTCTCAGATGCTGATTATGCTAGTGACAAGGTTGATCGCAAGTCCACATCAGGCACATGTCACTTTTTGGGACGATCACTTGTCTGTTGGTCTTCAAAGAAGCAGAATTGTGTATCTCTCTCCACTGCTGAATCTGAATACATTGCTGCTGGATCTTATTGTGCTCAGCTTCTCTGGATGAAGCAAACTCTCAAGGACCATGGTGTTCACCTGAAGCATGTGTCACTCTACTGCGACAATGAAAGCACCATCAAGATTGCCAACAACCCAGTTCAGCACTCGAAGACAAAGCACATTGAAATTAGTCATCACTTTCTTAGAGATCATGTCATGAAGGAAGATATTGATATCATTCATGTCAACACTGAAGAGCAATTGGCAGATATCTTAACAAAGCCCTTGGATGAGAAAAGGTTTTGCAAGTTGCATGTGAGCTAAATATCTTGGAATCTTCAAATGTCCTGTGATTGGACACACATCCTAACACTTATGCATATTGATGACTTAGATGTGCAACACATGAAGTAATGTATATCTTCAATCAATGAAGACATACACTCTAAGTGTGAATACATTAATGCAGAATTCGACTTCGGAGCGCCACGATAATTGTGCGCCGTGTCTGGGTCTAATACTTCCTATACGGTGGGTAACGCCACCACCAAACTTTTGTTTGAAGTGTTTTTCTTGGCATTATAATTGCAAAGTCTTCGCATTTGATTTGTCTTCATCTTTGACTTAAGTTCATGATTATCTTCACCTTGTTGATTTGGTCTTATACTAGGGTATATAAATATTTGTGTTCTGTCCTCTACAGCATTCACTTATAGCTATGACTTCTTGCTTGAATCTTTTGATCTAAGTGAATGTGATTGGACCCTAACCTCTTCTATGCTTCTACCTCAAATTCTATCTATCCAAATCATATGCATTCTATTGAAACCGTCGAATGTCTTCTCTGCGTCCTTGTCAGGAGAAGAAACAGAGACAAGAATTATATCAGTTTTTAATGCTATATCCTTATTGCCTGAAACCCGGAGAAGCCAGAACGACCACCCCGACAGTCCATGCGTGCGTGGGAACATGGAACAACTTCCAATGTGTTGCATGTTTGCCACGTGCCCTTTAGATGTGAACCGCCAGGGGCACCTGCGTAATTGTGTTGTGCCGTCCCTTTCCTTATAAATACACATCACATCACAGTCAAAATCCTTCTCCCACCTTCCCACCTCGCACAAACCCTAGTGCCACCACTAGCTCTCGACGACACCGGCGACGAAGCGCTTAGCTGCCACGACCTCACCGACGCCGTCCTCACGCCGGCCGTGGACCTCGTCTTCTCCGCCCCGCCGTAAGTGTCTTCCGTCGCCAAGTTAGGGCACGGGAGATTGAACTGCTCGCCCTCTTACTCCGTTCCGTCTAGCAGTTCTTCGTGTGGCAATTAAAACTTACTTTTTACTGTCTTTTTGATCTGATAGATTCATCCTTCTCTAACAAAAGTGGTTTCTATGCTTCCAAAGTTGAATCTATCCTGTTCTGCATCTCATATTATGCCTAGTCTATTCACTTATGCTTCACTACAAGTTAGATTCCTCACTTGTACCTATTCTTGGATTCGTACAAATCTGGAACCAACTCTCAACAAATAAGTGAATGTCTTCACATTATAAGGTCAATATCTTCAAACTGGTTTATCTTCAAAATCTTCTGAGAATGCATATGACCTCTTCCCCTTCCCTCGCACCTCTAATGCTGTCACAGGTACATGTCTGTGGGAGAATCCCTTGGTTCTCATAGTCTCATTCATTTGCAGAATTCTTACAGAGTCACATAAATTCTCCTGAAGCCAGTTCTTGTCTTACCAGCCGTCGAAAGCCTTTGCAAGTTCTGAAGCCATTCAGTTTAAGCTTCATGGCAACTAAAAAGTCAGCTAGAAAGGGCGGCAGACAGCACCGTCGGAATACATCCAAAGATTTGCCACCAGATCTGCATGAAATGTACAACACAGACCCTGAAGAAACTTATGGTGAACGCAAAACTCGAATCCAATGGATTCGAAGATATTGGGCTGAAGTGTGGTACAAGTACAGATTTGTCACGGCTGAGTATGCTAAGAAGAATGCCATCAAGCAGCCCTGGGAGATATATTATACAAAAATCTTCAACCCCAGTCCCTGTTTGAAGCTATTAATCAAGGCTTCTACCCGTGCATGGTTCACGGACCACAGATAGAGAATGCTGACCCATCTTCTCTGCTATGGTGTCACAAAGACAATCTGTTCAAATGCAACTTCAAGTTTGCCAAAGATTCTGCTGTGAAGAACAAGAAGGCATTTGGACTTGACTTCAACCCCGGTCCATCTGCTCCTCGGGATGATGGCACCCGTGAAGCCAATGAAAATAGAATCGGTCCCTTCTACAACCTCGAAGGACTCATCACTCACATTACAGTCCAAGGTGCTAATGTGGATCACTCAGCTGATGACGCAGATTCTAATGAAGCGCCAGCTCCTCCTAAGCCATAGAAGCAGAAGAAAACAAAGACTTCAAAACCCTCTGCTGAACCAAAAGCTTCACGTGTGAAGCCACTGACCACTGCTCCTCCTGCACCAAGTATTAATTCTGAAGATCTATCTCGAGTCTCCAAGAAGAAAGAGAAACCCCAGTAGAAAATTGTCAAGAGTTCTGGTCAAGCCCTGACCCCAGCTGCCGTGCTGCGAAGCGAGAATGAAGCTATTGATCTGTCAACTGACAATGAGTGTGGTGATGATGCCCTTGAGCAGCTGATTAAGAGCAACAAAAGGCGTAGATCTTCAATGATCTGCCCCTTTTCGATGTGGGAATCTTGAACAATTTCATTGATGAGTGGTTTGACAACCCAAGCCTCAGTTTTGATGATCTTCAGCTCCCAATTGGCATCAACATTGCCTTCCAAGGCGCCATTGCTCCTGAGCTGACTTTGGCTCAGAAAATTGTTGAACTGAAGAACAAAATTGACTATGAGAAAGCCCAGTTCAAGAAGCACATGGCCGAGCTCAGTGTGGCTAATGTTCAAAACTTCAAGTTGATGTTGCATGACCTCAAGGAGGCATTTCACAAGAAACGTGAAGAGGCCAAAGGTTCACGTGAGCGTATGAAAAACCTCGCTGCCAAATGCGTTCAAGCTTACAATGAAGCTGAAAAGCGCAAGGCACTTGGGCATCCTGGCATAGACCCCAAGATGGCTGCCAAAAAGAAGAAGCCTGCTGTGGCACAAGCTGAAGCATCAGGGAGGGAAGCACCTCGCATTGTCTTCCCTGCCAGCATGACAGGCTCAAAGCCTAAGGTACCCACAACGGCTTCAGAACTGAAGAAAACAAGGGCAGCTAAAGCCGAAGCCAGAAAGCGCAAGTCCATGAACACCACTGATGATGCTCCCAAGACCAAGAAGAGAAAGACAAAGTCTTCGAAGAAAGATCGGGATGCTCCCACAAAGCCCCTCTTTGTCAAGCCAATGTCAGTTGCTCGTCCGGCCTCCGAACACCAATAGCGTGAGTTAATAGTTCATGAGCCTGCTTCCACAAAGGCTCCTGAAGTTGAAGAAGTTCCAACTGTTAATCCCATCACAGCTGAAGACATTGGTCCCAAAGACAATGTAAATGATGATGAAGTCCTTCCTCAGATCGAGCACCAAATGGTATCATCGCCTGTTCTCACAAAAAACGAACTCATCAGCATTGGTCGTCCTATGACGCCAATAACTCAGGATGCTTCATGGGCTGATCACCCACAACATGACACCCCAAGTCAAGTATCTCCAAGTACTCCCCCACCTCAAGTCACCACTCAGGTGCTTGATGATGACGACTATGTGGTCCAGCCAACTCCCTCTCCAAAAGCGTCGCCCGCATTTCGCAGGCTTCGCAAAGGACCAAGGCCACAACTCGCTCCATCAAGCGTTCCAGAAGGAGTAGTGCAAGACAACTCAGTTGCACGACAAGTGTTTCCTGAAGCCACTCCCACTGTGAATGTCTCTGAATCTGAAGCTAGAGCTGCTGAAGATACACCGGCTGCATCAGCCGCAGAACCACAAGAAACCTGTGAAGAAGAAGAAGAACGTGTTGCCACACCCCGTACCAACCAAGAAGTTGTTCTCGAGGAGAACGTGTCCAACCCTCTAGCTACTCAAGTGGAGGCTGAAAATACTGAGGCGGCCACAAACAACACTACTGAAGCTAATGACTTTGTCATGGCTGAAGCTAATGTGGCGCCTACAGTAAATACGATGTCTGAAGCCAATGATGCACTTGCCACCAATGTGCATTCTGAAGACCTTGTCAATGCTCCTGCTCCTGTACTGCCACCAAGGCCTCACACCATTGAGTAAGCATTTTATCAAGGCGAGCTTGTCACTGTTTGTTGGCCCATTCTGGTTCCTCCACCTGCTGTCGGGCCACAATTTGATTATCATGTCGAGCACAGGCCTTAGATCCAGAAGCCAAAACCGAGGCTGCCAAGGTTTCCAGATACTGCATCTACGCCAGGATCATTCAACGCTAATGGCTTCATAGCACACAAAACCTTATTTGATAGTGCCAAGAACCCATATTCCAAGCCAAGAATATCATCTGATCGGTTCTGGAATTATCAACAGCGCAGTTACTATTCGTGCGTACTATACAATCAGGGGCGCATCTTTCCCCATATGCGTCTAGACTGCGAAGCCATTGCGGGCCTGCCTTGCTTAGAAGAAGCCCTCGACTGTTTCAGAGATGTAGGTCTTCTACAGTTTGTGACTGATAAAGAAAATTGGAATGAAGAACTTCTGCTGCAATTCTATGCAACTCTTCACATTCGCGGATACAACAGGGATCTAAAGATATGGGTCCTTGAGTGGATGACATGCAATGTACATCATGAAGCGAAAGCTCTTGACAACATTGAGCTTACTGTCCTGCCCACTCTAGGTGAACTTTATGAGCCTGGTTGTCAGCTTCACTGCAATGCTTTGGAGAGCATCTTTCAGAAGCCTGAGCCTAATATGAGCCAAATGTTGAGCATGATGAAGCCACTGCCACAAGATGCTGAATATCCAAAGGAATTCTTTGTTGAAGACCTAGAATATCTGCCCCGCACAATCTATCATATTATAAGGCGAACTCTATGGCCCGTCAAAGGACATTCTTCTTCAGCAAAGCTTGAAGGCTCAGTGAAGACATTGGTTTTCTATATACTCAATAGCATCAGCTTCAATGCTCAAGACTTCTTCATCAGGTAATTGGCTGCATCTGGCTCTGATTTATTCGGTCTGATGTTTTATGCTCCATGGGTTATGCGCCTCATCAAGCTTCATTCTGTTGTCAACTATCAGCCGTCTGCGCGCAACCATCTGATATTCTTGCCAAAGGTTGATATGTCTGTCGAGCCATATACCCAGAGCCTGCCAAGGAGCCAATTTATCTTCACAACACCGATCACCAAAGCTTCACTCAGCCCATTGAAGGAGTTCTTGCTGCAACTCGTGTTTAGCCTCTAGCTGGACATACACGTGCACCTCATCGCGCCAATACTGAAGCCACTGAAAGCACAATTGCTCAAAGGCCTCGGAAGAGATCTCGTGCTCTCAATGACCGAGAGCTTCTTGTTGCCCTGCATCAAAAATAGGATAAGCATCATAACTGGCTAAAGCGTCAGATGCAAAGCCTCTTGGTGGATGTTAATCGCATTTGAAATCTTGCCACCAAGAATGCATTTGTCACTCATGAAACCTGTTGGATGTCATGGAAGAGTCTAACATTGCTCAGTGCTGAAGCTGATCTTCAACACGATGGCTTCACAGAGAGATTCAAGTTTGATACCACTCCTCCCAGGAACGATGTCTTGCATCGTACTCAATCACTCAAAGATTCTGAGTACTCCTCCTCTGCGGCAACTGTTCATGCCAGAGTCATTGATGATGACGGTTGAGGGATTCCGGGATTAAGGGGTCCTCGGACAGCCGGACTATATACTTGGCCGGACTGTTGGACTATGAAGATACAAGATTGAAGACTTCGTCCCGTGTCCGGATGGGACTCTCCTTTGCGTGGAGGGCAAGCTTGGCAATTCGGATATGTGGATCTCCTTCTCTGTAACCGACTCTGTGTAACCCTAGACCCCTCTGGTGTCTATATAAACCGGAGGGTTTAGTTCGTAGGACAAGAATAATCATAATCATAGGCTAGCTTCTAGGGTTTAGCCTCTACGATCTCGTGGTAGATCAACTCTTGTAATACTCATATCATCAACATCAATCAAGCATGAAGTAGGGTATTACCTCCATCGAGAGGGCCTGAACCTGGGTAAAACAACGTGTCCCCTGCCTCCTGTTACCATCAGCCTTAGACGCACAGTTCGAGACCCCCTACCCGAGATCTGCCGGTTTTGACACCGACATTGGTGCTTTCATTGAGAGTTCCACTGTGTCGTCCCGATAAGGCTTGATGGCTCGCCTTGTTGTCAAGGACAACATCACCTCTGGAGGAACCCTGGCTGTAGGCCAGACCCTTAGGCCGGGCGGCTTCGTCATGGCCGCTTGTTCGGCCTCCGCGCCGATGATGACTTCTTGGGTCATCAAGAACAGCCTCCACGTCAGCCTAGAATTCACCGAGCAGATAGATCCAATGGAGCTCTCCTCCCTGAACGAGCTCTTGGATCACATCGCCACCCTGGGAGTCGCTACAGACTATGATCGGATCGGGCTTAAACCCGGCCAAAGGGAGATTAACTCTCCGCCGGTCACCCATCAGATAGCGGTGGTGGAGGAACAAAACAACGATTCTTCCTCTATCTTGAGGACAAACTATGTCCAGATTCCCGAGTTCTCCGAGCCAGTCACCCATCTACGGGAGGACATGGCCCAGGCTTCGAACTTAGAATCGGGCAACGGGCCACAAATATTGGGCAACATCCCGGAGTCCGAGCTGCCAAGATCGGGAGCTCCTTTGCCCCTGGGTCTCAGATCGGGTCAGGATTTGGACTTAAAGCTACCCACCCACCTAGACACAAGTGATCTTTCGCACATTAGACAAGAGCCCCAAGAGACAGTACATCACTTCTAGGCCAGATTCCTCCTTGTAATGAGCAAGGTCAAGGACTGTCGCGAGGAAGACATGGTCTCATTCTTTTGCAAAAAAATTGCACGTACAAGGGAATTCTCAACGCCATAAGTCGCCGTGACATAGCACACTTTGCCGACTTGGCGGCCATAGTACAGAAGTACCGTGCGATGGAAAGCGCATGGAAAACCCAAACAAAATTCTGGGATCCTCCGGCTCTAACTAAACCCCTCGTCCAAACTAAAAGGGTGCGCTCTCGCAAGTCACCCAATCCAATTACAAAGAAGCCAAAGCCCTCTACAGGGAGTGGAACCGTACTGGAGGGATGGCTCAACTGGCCATGCAAAATTCACAGCACACCGGGCATCATACCAACACACAGCCTTAGAGCATGTTGGATACTCCGGCAGGTGGCCAAGAGCGGCGAGGACCTCCTCATCAACAATACCGCAGAGCACCATCCCACGGAGAATAACGATACAGTACTGACAGTCTTCCAGACTTTCGCCTCAAACAATAGGCGTAAGCAAGCACTCCGCAGCCTCGCCGAAGTCTGCCACGTCGCAGCAATAAATCCGTGGAACGATACGGCCATGACCTTCAATGCCAGCGACGAACCTCAATTCCGAACAGTCCGAGCACCAGCCGCTTTGGTCCTTAGTACAATTGTGGACGGCTTTCGGCTTACTAAAGTGCTCATGGATGGCAGCAGCGGTTTAAACTTCATCTATGAGGAAACTCTTAACAAAATGGAAATAGATAAGAGCCACATTGAGCAAAGCAGCACGACCTTCAGAGGAATCATCCCTAGTCGGGAGGCACGATGCGCGGGGAAAATTACACTGGATGTGGTATTCGGCACTCCGGAGAATTATAGGTCTAAAGAAATCACATTCCAAGTGGACCCATTTAGCAGTGGATACCACGCCTTTTTAGGGCGGGATGCATTCACAAGCTTCCAATCTATACCCCATTACGGATACATGAAGCTCAAGATGCCTGGGCCCAATGGAATCATCACTCTAGCCAGTGATCCGGACATAGAACTCCACGCCGAAAATAAAACCGCCGCACTAGCCCTGGAGGCATTATCCGAAGCCCTCGCGACCGAAGAGTTAACTGCGCTGCGCTCCATAGTGGACAGGGACGACGTGATACTCGACAAATGACCCAAGTCCACCTCTTTTAAACCAGCAGACGAAATGGTCAAATTCCAGGTCCACCCAACGGACCCTACAAAAATAGCATCAATTGGGGCACAGCTAAACCCCACAATAGACGCCGCACTACGAGAGTTCTTGCATGAGAATTGGGATATCTTTGCCTGGCATCCTTCAGACATGCCAGGTATCCCACACAGGCTGGTCGAGCATAGCCTAAACATACTGAAGGGATACAAGCCGGTCAAGCAGACTCTTTGGCGCTTTTCAGAACCCAAGCGACAAGCCATGGGAGAAGAGGTAGCCAAACTACTCGAGGCCGGATTCATCAGAGAAATAAAACATCCAGACTGGCTAGCAAACCTGGTGATGGTACCAAAGAAGGACAAATCTTGGCGCCTATGTGTCGATTTCAAGGACTTCAATAAGGCTTGCCCCAAGGATCACTTCCCCCTCCCCCGCATTGATCAAATCATCGACGCTACCGCAGGACACAACTCATTGTGTTTCCTCGACGCATACTCCGGATACCATCAAATCAAGATGGCGGAGTCCGATCAAGCCGCAACGGCATTTATCACTCCATACGGCCCCTTCTATTTTAACACCATGCCTTTCGGGCTAAAAGACGCTGGTGCAACCTATCAACGCATGATTCAAACATGCCTGGAAACACAGATCGGCAAAACAGTGGAGGCATACGTAGACGATGTGGTCATCAAAACCAGACACGTTGAATCTTTATTAGACGACTTGAGGCTTACGTTCGACAATCTCCGAACATATGACATCAAGCTCAACCCGGAAAAAATGTGTTTTCGGCGTACTTGCCGGAAAGCTCTTGGGCTTTATCATTTCCAATAGAGGAATCAAAGCAAACCCGGCTAAAATCCGAGCTCTGTCACAGCTGGCTACCCCAACAGACCTCAAGCAAATCCAGAAATTAACTGGATGCGTGGCCGCCTTAACCCGCTTTATCTCCTGATTAGGAGAAAAGGCACTACCTCTTTATCGCCTTCTTCGACGCACCGAACACTTCAAGTGGACGGATGCGGCTACGACCGGACTGGAGGAAATAAAAGCCCTCTTGGCCACAAATCCAATCCTGGCCACGCCAAATGTTGGCGAACCCATGCTGCTATATATAGCTACAACACACCAGGTTGTAAGCGCAGTGCTCGTCGTCGAATGAGAGACAGATGGACATAAGTTCCCGCTTCAAAAGCCGGTATACTACGTATCCACTGTCCTCACTCCATGCAAGTCACGGTACCCACATTATCAAAAGATAGCATACGCGGTCTTCATGGCATCCCGAAAACTACGACACTACTTTCAAGAGTGTTGAATCACGGTGGCCTCTGAAGTACCACTCAATGACATAATAAATAACCGCGATGCCATGGGCCGGATTGCTAAATGGGCTATCGAGCTCCTCCCGTTCGACATAACATACAAACCACGATGAGCCATTAAGTCGCAAGTACTGGCTGACTTCACCGTCGAATGGACAGAAGCCGAACTCGCTAAAGAGTACGGCGCGTACTCCAATTGGATCATGCACTTTGACGGCTCTAAGATGCTAGCTGGTCTAGGGGCAGGCGTTGTCCTGACATCCCCCACCGGAGATATAGTCCAATACGTACTCCAAATACTATACACAGATTCCAACAATGCAGGCGAATATGAGGCCTTGTTGCATGGTCTTTGGATGGCAGTCTCCATGGGCATTCAATGCCTAGAAGTGCGTGGGGATTCAAATCTCGCAATATCTCAAATAAATGGAGACTTTGACGCCAAGGACCCAAAAATGGTGGCCTACCGCAATGCCGTCCTCAAAATGTCAGCTCGGTTTGAGGGGCTCGAATTCCACCATGTGGTCCGAGAAAACAACCAAGTGGCGGATATTCTCGCCCGCATCGGTGCTAAACGCGACCCCGTCCCACCTAATATCTTTTTCGAAAGGTTGTTCAAGCCATCCGTGGTGTGGGAAGGGGAGACCGGCAATACCAGTACGGATTCGCACACAACCCCAGATCCCGAACACTCTGACGTAATCGGAGGCTCCGCCACTGAAATAACACCTTTGGCCCACGCGATTATGGATGTCATTGCCCCGTGGACAGAACCCTTCTTAGCCTACTTAAATAGGCAGGAACTCCCTGAGGACCAAAATGAGGCACGTTGCATTGTGTCGCGCTCTAAAGCCTACAAAGTCCACGAGGGAGAGCTTTATAAGAAAAGCACGACTGGAGTGCTCCAAAGGTGCATCTCCGAAGAGGAAGGGCGGCAGCTCTTGGCCGAAATTCATGCCGGACTCGGCGGCCACCATGCCGCAGCCCGGGCGCTCGTAAGCAAGGCCTTCCGTACAGATTTCTACTGGCCAACAGCCCGGGCAGACGCACAGGACCTTGTCCAACATTGCGTTGGTTGCCAGCTTTTTGCAAATCAAAGCCATATGCCACCTACCGCTCTCCAAAAAATCCCCATAACTTGGCCCTTGGCGGTCTGGGGGCTCAATATGGTTGGACCCCTTAAAGAAGGAAGACATAAGAAGAAATACTTGTTGGTCATGGTCGATAAATTCACCAAATGGATAGAAGCCAAACCAATTAAAACGGACGAGTCCGGACCAGTGATAGACTTCATATCTGGGGTCATACACCGTTACGGTGTCCCCCACAACATCATCACCGATAACGGCTCAAACTTCACAGCCGACGAGGTGAAAACCTGGTGCGGCAAAATGGGCATAAAACTTGATTATGCCTCCGTCTATCACCCCCAAACAAACGGTCAAGTCGAACGAGCGAATGGTCTTATTATGAGCGGCATTAAACCTAGACTAGTGCGATCCTTGAAGGAATCAGATACGCACTAGGTCGAGGAGCTAGACTCTGTACTATGGGGGCTGCGGACCACGCCAAATCGCACAACCGGATACACACCATTTTTTATGGTGTACGGCGCAGAGGCAGTGCTACCCTACAATATCATCCATAACTCACCTAGAGTGTGCATGTACGAAGAGAGAGAGGCCGAGCTGGATCGGTAGGACAGCTTATATGCCCTGGAGGAGGAGTGTGACGTCACAAAGGCCCGCTCCGCATTCTATCAACGGCAGGCTTGAAGGTATCAAAGCATAGAAGTACGGGCCAAAACTTATAACATTGGTGAGCTCGTTCTACGCCTACCAAAGAAGAAAAAGGACAAGCTCAAGCCCAAGTTGGACGGTCCCTTCATCATTGATAAAGTTCTCACTGGGGGAGCGTACCGTCTACGTGATGCATCAGATAATCGACTCGAGCCGAACCCATGGAATGCGTCCAGACTCCGAAGATTCTATGCCTAGTGCCGAACCCTGTGTTCATCTCCTTACCCCCGCCTTTATTTTTTAAGTTATATCCTCTCTCTTTTCCTTTTTTTATATAGCCTTAAAAGCTTCAAGTATGCTTCAACCGCACACTCCTGCCGCGCTATGCGCGCTCAATATACCTGGGGGCTTCTTATACAGAAGCTTAATATAATTATCTTCTGGGCTTTACGCCCACCACATATGCGTCATTCCTCCATATGTACCTTTTTTCACCATTATATGCATCGATATGACTTCAGTTTTGGCCAAGCTGGGTTGCCTGGTTCTTGTGTTCATGCCCTACATTCCCGTTAATTCGGCTAGGGCATGAGGGGGGCACCTCTGCGATTGCTACTGCCGGGTCGGCCGGATGTGTACCTCAGACTGGGTGAAGCCGAAAGCTAGCATTCTCAAGGGAATATTCGATTGGTGAACAAAAGATGTTTCTCACTTATTGCAATGCATGCCCCCAGATGTTTATATCATGCGTTGCTTTTCGCAGTTCGGACATGCACATTAATGCATGTGTACCCAGCGAAAGGAACCTTAATGGAACTATTCTCCCTGGAAGATGTTTCTTACTATCCATGTAATATAACATAGCTAGTTGGGTACTTGTATGTTCAAGCACTTATGACCCCTACGCCTGGTTTCCACGCGTACCCCGGTTTTTACATAACCGAGCGGGTATTCGGATACACTCCGGACTGTCGGGTCCAGAGGTTGAAGCGAAAAGGTCCGCCAATACAAATGATTTACAATCCGGCTAGGGACAAAACATGTCCTTTGAAGAACAAAGTTACTTCGACTGACTAAATTCTTCTTCTATACCATCCAACAGGCTGTCTAGCCTACAATCCTGTTGGGAATACTTAGCGGCTAATGCTACCTGGTCATATACCAGACTTACAGGGATCTATTTCCCATCTGACCCTACAGGTCCGACCTCGTCCATGTGGTTCGGGTCAGCCTTGGTGTATCGCGTCTTCACCATGGCCCACGCTTCCCTTGCACCTTGTCGGCAGGCCGATATCTTCCATAATCGGAAGCACCGCCGTGCTCCCTTGAGCATCTCTACAAGCTCCCCCATGCCTCCTGGCAGGGAGGCGGATGGCCACAAGGCCTGGGCAATGCCCTGCATCACCTGCTGAACTTGTTCGTGCGGTTGTGAGAGCTCCTGCAGAAGATCGCCTGTAGATCCGGGCATCTCCTCTTTGGGACGACCTGTCAACATACCTACAGATATAATTCTATTAGCCCGCTTCTTCGCCGAACCTTATAGTGGTTCGTTAGAGCACTTACTAAAAATGTCGCGTCGAAGCCTCTTATTCTCCTTCACAGAGTCAGCAAGCTGGGCCCGAACATCCTTTAATTCGACGTCAAATCAGGTGTTCGCATCCTGGAGATTATTTTTCTCCCGTATAACCTTTGTAAGCACACGCTCGCCAGCCTTCAGCTGTCATTGAGCATGTTGCTCATCCTCTAGTACGATCTCCGGATTGCCTCCGGGATTGTCTGCAGAATCTATTGTTAGACTTGCATTCATGTCGAATACTGATTGGTACATGCCATTACATTCTTTTTTATCAAAACAAGTATTACCAGATGGGGCCTTCATGGACTCCTCCATTCCGGCAACTGCAGCCCGCAGCTGGGCTTTGCACTCCTCCAGCTCTTTAGACAGCTAGGTATTCTTCTCTATCAGAACCTATGCATACAAGGATCCTTAAATCAGTTGTGCCAACTGTTTCAAGTCTCAGGGGCTACTAATATACATACTTATCAAATTTTCTTGCCCGTATATCCTTTACATACTGGTCCGTGGCTCTGGCCAGGCCATGTTGAGCAGCCCGGATGTACGCATCCCCTGAGTTGAAGGCATTGAACGCCTCTTCAGAAAAATTAGGGTCGCGTAGTGTGGCCCGTTGGCGCCTATGATTCATGGCGCTCTCCACTTCGAGTTTGTAGCGGATAATCTATCTGCATCCTCTGTAGGAGGATCGTCCGGCGTCGTCCCCGCGTTGACCTCCGCCCTTGAGTCCGGCCTCGGAGTCTGGCTGGTGGAGGCATGGCCGGCAGGCTCTCCGGATATAGTCCGGCGAGCGCTTTTTCTGCCAGGAGACAATGGACATTATTATATTTTAGCGATAATAATTATGTGGCATGTTTTTAAACATACCTTTGCAACGGCGTCTCGGTTCTGACCGCCTTCCTTTTAAGCCTACCCGGCTTCGGTGCCCCTTGTTGATGAGTCACCGCGGGTTCGGCATGGTGTCCTGATGGCCTTCCCTGTAAAACGCAATACATGTGCGGTGGGTAAGGCGCAAAGAGGGAATCCTTCTTGGAAGTTGGGACTCCGATTTTACTTACATGTGATACATGGAGTAGGCCAGGATAATAATTTATGATGGACACCAATGCACCATCGCATCTTAACTGATAAAATTTCCTGTCGACGAGCTCCACAAATATGTCCGGATCTTCTTTGAGTCTGGGGTCGAGGGCCTGGTTGGGGTCCTCTGGCTGTGGAGACAGGCTGTGAACCTCCCTCATAGCTTTTCGCAGTTCCTGCTATGAATTGACAAGGTAAACATTTGTGCTAAAAAATGCAGGAAAGACTGGAATAAAAGATAGTAGCTCACCCAGCTTGGGGGGTTGTACATGGAGAATCCATCCCGTGGCTTGATACAGATGAACTCCTCTTCTTCTCCTTTGTACAAATCGAACAGTATCTTCGCCAGAGCGGCGGCGGAGTCCGGACCTTTCTGTCCGCAGCGGGTGGCATCGTCTTCTCCATTGAAGTGCCACATGGGTTTCCCCCTATATTGAAGTGGCTGCACTCCCCACATTATACATATTGACATAACCTCACTTATTGTCAGTCCTGATTTGGCCAGCGGCTTTATCATGTCCATCAGGAAAAGGATCTCTTGTTATCTTCCTCCTGGGGGCTCCGGGGGCGCCAGCTGTGGCGTTTCTTCAACGGGGCATTTACAAACTCGGTAAGGCCCTTCCGAATAGGGTCCGTAAGAGGGACATCATCCATGTAGAACCACTCCGCAGGCCAGTCTTCGGATGTATTCTTCGAGGTACCGGACAGATATCCGGTCCCGGCAATGCGCCATATTTAGGCTCCACCCACTTGATATACCGACCCCTCCTGAGTGCGGGGTACGAGGCAGAATAGCCTCTTCCACAGCTCGAAATGAGCTTCGCAACCCAGAAATAGCTCGCATAAGGCGACGTAGCCTGCGATATGCAGTATGGAGGCTGGGGTAAAGTTATGCAGCTGGAGGCCGTAGAACTCCAGGAGCCCGCAGAGGAAAGGATGGATTGGAAATCCGAGTCCCCTTAGCAAATAGGGGACAAAGCATACCCGCTCCCCCTTGGATGGGTTTGGAGAATTCTCCGCTTGCTCCCCGCCAGTATAAGTGGCTAGTCCAGCTCGGACGGGGACCATGTACGCAGGCGGGAGAAACCCCTGGGTCTGCAACTCTACTAGTCGGTTGTGGGGGACAGAACATTTCTCCCAATCGCCTAGCCTAGTGCTACGGGAGCGGGAGGAGGAGCTGCGATGGCCGGCCATGATGGGATGGCTTATTCTGGGCGCGTTCTGATGAATACTCGCTGGGGGAGAATGGTGTGATGTGGATCTGAGGATCCCCGTCTCTTTAAATAGATGATTTACTTGCATGGTTAGGGTGGCAAATGTAAAAATGCACCGACTTCTCGCATTCGCTTGACATGTGGAGACTGCCATTATTAAAGCACCGAAGCCGAGGAGTGCAACATTAATGGAAATTCGGATAGTGCTCGTTACAACAGGTACTCTGGAGAATTTGGTAAAGAACCCGCCTTGCAATGTCGAAGACAATCTGCGCGCCGGACTCATCGTCATTGAAGCCTGGTTCAGGGGCTATTGAGGGAGTCCGGGATTAAGGGGTCCTCGGACAACCGGACTATATACTTTGGTCGGACTGTTGGACTATGAAGATACAAGATTGAAGACTTCGTCCCGTGTCCGGATGGGACTCTCCTTTGCATGGAGGGAAAGCTTGGCAATTCGGATATGTGGATCTCCTTCTCTATAACCGACTTTGTGTAACCCTAGCCCCCTCCGGTGTCTATATAAACTGGAGGGTTTAGTCCGTAGGACAAGAATAATCATAATCATAGGCTAGCTTCTAGGGTTTAGCCTCTACGATCTCGTGGTAGATCAACTATTGTAATACTCATATCATCAAGATCAATCAAGCATGGAGTAGGGTATTACCTCCATCGAGAGGGCCCGAACCTGGGTAAAACATTGTGTCCCCCGCCTCTTGTTACCATCAGCCTTAGACACATAGTTCGGGACCCCCTACCCAAGATCCGCCAGTTTTGACACCGACAACGATGATGCTACTTCACCACCTCCAACTTCGGCGCTTATCGACGCTGCACCAAGTTTGTCTGCACCACCAAACCTCAACGGCGACCCTGCTGCTTCACCTACTCCTCATGGGAACGAGTAGAGGCTCTATGTCTTCAAACCTTTTTGGTCTTTACTGACAAAAGGGGGAGAAGCATATGAGTTGAAACATTTGGTTCTCTGAGTTGTAACACTTAAACTTGATGGTCGTCTGCTACTTTTTCTGCTATACTGTGATGCGACAATAAATTCCGCATGTGCGATGATAAATCCCGCATGAAGTCATCTTGCAGACATCTAGTTTTCATTATGCATGTCATTATCCCAGTTATATCTTTTCATGCATAATGTATTGTCTTCATAAGTTGAAGAGGATCTCCACAAGTACAACCTGCCATGTGCATTTGCATTCCAAAGCAAAACCTTTATATGCACATCTTCAGGGGGAGCCTTTTGCCACTTACGAAGACAATATCTTAATCCTTTACAATTTCACATACTTTTATCCCTGTTGAAAACTTCAACCAGTCAGTCATCAATCACCAAAAAGGGGGAGATTGTAAGTGCGTCTAGTGCCACCCCTGGTTGGTTTTGGAGTATTGACGACAAACCTGGTGGAGGGACTAATGTGTATGTGAGAATTGCAGGATAACACAGGTAGTAGTTCCTCATTGATTCGGTTTACCTACCGGATATGACCCCTAAAAATGTGTGAAGACATTGAAGACAATGGTGGTCTATGAAGCTATTCACAGTGAAGTCTATGACATGAGAAGACATCGCATGAAGACTATGGAGCGCGAAGACTTAGTTGTTTTGTTGTTTCCTTTTCTTATTTGTTGAGTCATAGGAACCACCGCACTATTAAGTGCGGTCCAAGTGAACAAAGTCAGAGTGACTAAAGTGATGCTCAACCAAATCATATGTCTTCAAGCGAAGACAATGAGTGCAAATCTTATCCAGAGTCGGATAAGTCAACACTTGTAGCCCAAGTCAAGCTGCCGCGTGTGCAAGCTTTTAAATAGCGGATAGCAGACTGGTTGCAGAATATGGGCTATATAGTGGAATGCGGATAGCGGGCGATATTGCGGGCGCTATGTCCACATAGCCAATTTAAAAAAAACACTCATAAATTTGAGATTGTTGTGTATATTACTCGGCCATTGACAAAAAATATGACACTTAATTTGAGAAATCATCATTTATATAAGAATATAAACAATAATTGATCAATATTTGGTCGTGCAACCAAGCAAGCAAGACACATTTACCAAAATAGATTACACAACAGAACAACAAGGACTTATATAGCGGGCGATATTGCGGATAGCGGATGATATAGCGATCTAACAATTGATATTGCGCCCGCATCATGACAACACGCTATTTTCTCATGCAACCTTAAACTATTAGCGGTAGGGTGACGCTAACGCTATTGCGGTCGCAATAGCGGAGGTAGCGGACGCTATTTAAAAGCTTGCGCGTGTGTTTGAAATCTGACCGTTAGAACACGTGTCAGTTCCTTAATGACCCAGGGTCATTTCAGACAAATCAGGTCAGGTTGCCTAGTGGCTATAAATAGCCCACCCCCTACACCATAAATTGGTGGCTGCTCAGAGTTAGTGCACGGCTTTTGTTGTTTGAGAGCAACCCACCTTCGAAGCATTTGAGAGAGAATCCTTGCGAGGACAAAGCCTAAACCACCGAGAGCCCAAAGAGTGTTTGGCATCACTAAAGTCTTTCTGTCCGCGTAATCTGAAGACTTGTTACACTTGAGGACTGTGAATCCTCCAGACTGTTAGGCGTCGCGTTCTGAGCATCCAAGAGTCATTGTGGATTGCCGATGAGCGAAGTCTGTGAAGGTTTGGAAGTCTACCTTGAAGACTTACCAGAGTGATTGGACGAGGACTAAGTGTCCTTAGCTCAAGGGGAATAAGGTGAAGACGCGGTCTTCTGAGTTAAATCTCATCCTCCCTAACCAGACGTACATGTACAGTTGTCACAGCAACTGGAACTGGTCGAACAAATCGTTGTCCTCTCCAAGCTACTGGTTCTATCTCTTGCTTCTCTGTACTTACAGTTTGTCTTCGTGAAGTCATTGCCTGCTTGCATTATCTGTTTGACTTCACCGAGTGACTACTTGTTCTGATTGGCTTCATACTATCTTCCATCCTGATCCTTACTACCTAGCTGCTAATAATCTTTGTGCTTTCACTTCATTGAATACTCGACTATGGCTTGCCTAGTGTAGTCTACCTTCCGCTGCATATAAATAGGGTCATTTCTATTGTTTGTCTTCGAAACTCCCATGTTTTGAAGACTTTCATAAAAATCGCCTATTCGCCCCCCTCTAGTCGATATCCAGCTCTTTCAGGTTTGTCACTGACAAGGAGCATTGGAATGAAGAGCTTCTGCTGTAGTTCTATGCTACACTTCATATCAGAGGCTACAACAGGGATCCGAAGGCATGGATTCTTGAGTGGATGACAGCCGATGTCCATCATGAAGCCAAAGCTCAGGATATCATCGAGCTAACTTCCCTACCCACTCCTGGTGATCTGTTTGAACCAGGTTGTCAGCTATATCAGCATGAACCGCAGAGCATTTTTCAGAGGCCAGGGCCAAATATGAGTCAGATGCTCAGTATGATGAAGCCATTGCCTATTGACAGTGAATATCCCAAGGAGTTCTCTGTCAAAGACCTCGAGTACCTGCCCGGCACCATCTATCATATTTTGAGGCATACTTTGTGAACTATTAAGGGATATTCTCCAGACGCGAAGGTTGAAGGCACTATGAAGACATTGGTCTTCTACATACTCAACGGCATCAGGTTTAACACTCATGATTTCTTCATCAGACAGTTAGCACCTTCAGGCATTGATCTTTTCAGCCTCAAATTCTATGCTCCCTGGGTTATGAGGCCGATCAAGCTCCACTATACAATTAACTATCAACCATCAGCACGCAATCATGTTGTTTTCTTGCCTTATGTTGATATGTCACATGAAGCCATATACCCTGAGCCTGCTAAGGAGCCAGTGCATGAAGACAATGTTGCATTTCAAAGCTTCACACAGCAAGTTGATGGAGTACATGTGCCCAATCCCCCTCTGGCTGGCCAGCTACGCCTGCCACATTGTGCAAACACTAATGTGACTGCCAGCACTATAGCTCAAAGGCCTCAGAAGCGTCCATGTGTCCTCAACGGCCGAGAGCTTCTTGTATCACTTCATCAGAAGTAGGATAGGCATCACGACTGGCTGAACGTCAGATGTAGAGTCTTCTTATTGATGTCAATCGCATTCGCAATCTGGCTACCAAGAATTCATTCGTTGTGCATGAAGCCTGTCGGCGGCCCTGGAAGAGCCTCACACTGCTCTGTTCTGAAGACGATCTTCATGAAGATGGCTTCACAGAATGATTCAAGTTTGACTCCAGGCCTCCACAAGTTGGTGTCCAACTCCTTCCGTTGAAGATTCAGACTATTCATCTTCTGCTGCAACTATTGTTGCGAGAGTCATGGATAAAGAAGACGACACCACTTAACCAAGGATGGCTTCACTTCATCATAATGCTACACCAGGACCGTCTGCACCGCCCAACACCAACGTCGACCCAGCTGCTCCAACATCTTCATCACCTGAGAGCGAGTAGACACTCTATGTCTTCAAACCTTTTTGGTCCTTACTGACAAAAGGGGGAGAAGCATATGAGTTGATAGTCTTCAAGCGGGTCCATATGGGTTGGTTGCTTATTTTTGCTAAGTTCTTACAACTCTCATTCTTGAAACTATTTGGTTTTTGAGTTGTAACACTTAAACTTGATGGTCGTCTGCCATTTTTGCTGCTACCTTGTGATGCGATGAGAAATTCCGCATGAAGTCATTTTGTAGACGCCCATTTCTCATTGTGCATGTCATATCTTTGTTATTCTTATATATGCTGTCACAACCCAGTTTAGGCCTTGCCTATCTTTGCATTAGCCTCCACGCATTATGTCTAAATTCTATGAAACTCTGAAATGGGGACTGATAAACCCTGGCAGCAAATGAATTTCAACTAGGGTTAAAAAAAATTCAATGAATCCACAGTGCCTCTGAAAATGTTCATGATTTTTGATAAAGGTGAAAACCTCTGCCAAAAATGATGCAATTATTTTTAGGCCATTCTGGATTTAATCCATATTGTATTTGAATTGGGGCATTTAAATTCTATAAATAGTTTAAATGCCCAAATTATTCTGAAATGATTTGAGGGCTGTTGGAAATAATTTCACAAGTGCCCACAATTATTTTCAGCATTTTATCAAATGGTTTAGTATTTTTACTAAATCAAAACAAAACAGAACAAAATAGAAAACTAAAACAAAAAAAAAGAAAGAGAGAGAAAGGAAACCTACCTGGGCTTACCTCATGTGCAGCCCACCTGGCGGCCCAGCTGGCGGCCCAGTCCACCAGGCCACCCCCCCCCCTTCCTGTCGTCTTCCTCCCCTCGCCCCAAAGCAGCTCGGTGGCGAGCGCTGTCATCGCCGTGGCCTCCTCCCTGCCTGCTTCCCCCTCCTCGGCCCTTTTAGCGATGCCACGGGGA